>NC_051334.1:186942066-186987174 GCF_015220235.1 Choloepus didactylus | reverse complement strand
CAGGTTCCCTGTCCTGAGGTCCCTGCCGAAATCTGTACGTTGGTGCTGGTTGCTGGTGCTGAGTTCCAACTTGGCGGGCCGGGGCCAGGGAACCTGGTCAGCCCCTGGGGGAGGCGATGGGCATGGGCAGTAGCGCCCTCCACAGCCCCCCCCAGGGAACCTGGCCAGCCCCTGGGGAGGGTAGTGGCATGGGCAGTAATATCCTCCACAGCCCCCCGGGCCTGAGAAAGTGGAGCCGGCTACAGGCCCCATCTCCCTCACCCAAAATACAAACCGTTAGAGGAAGCTTGCCAGAGAAAACCGCCCCCTTTATCTTGCCCGCACACTCCCGGTTGCCAGAGCAACTCCCGCCACCGCCAGTGCGCATACACCGTTGCCAGAGCAACTCCCGCCCCTTTTCAAACGACCTCCGCACCCTCTCAGAACCAATCCTAGCCTTTATCCCCTCAGCATTGCCATGTAGGGCCCCACACCCCTAACACCGACACCGCCCTCTATGCCAGCCTATATAACTTGTGCTCACCCCTGAATAAAGGCTTTTTTCTACTACCTTAAAAAGAGAGTGTCTCGCGTCCCTCTCTCGCCGCCCTCCACACCTTGCACGCCTCCGCCGGGGACTCGGCCAAGTCCCCCGCCTCACCCTCGCCTCCGGGAAGAGCTGCCGCCGGTAACCCCTCAAGCAATGCTGAGCGCAGAGGGTTCCGTGACTGCACGCCCCTAGCTGCGACCCGCACAGCACTGTAAAGAAGACAATTACAAAAGGAACAAAGGAACTGAATAGATGTTTCCCCAAAGAAGATATACAAATGACCAACAAAACAGGCACATGAAATGATTCTCAACGTCATTAGTCATTACGGAAATGCAGATGAAAACCACAGAGATATCACTTCACACCCACTAGGATGGCTCTAATAATAATAACCCCTCTTAAAAAAAAATGAGGAAATACCAAGTGTTGGGAAGGATGTGGAGAAATTGAAACCTTCATACATTGCTGGTGGGACTGTAAAATGGTGCAGCTCCTTAAAAACATTTTGGCAGTTCCTCAAAAAGTTAAACATCAGTAGAATTACCATATGATCCCAGCCTGTTCCCCATAGAAAGTGGACAGAAGTAGTTCCCGGAGGGTGGAAGTTGGCTGAACTGGTGGACCGGAACCCCCTGAGGTCTGGCAGTTTACTCTTTTTCCCTGGACAGTAGGTTCCACACAGACACAGGAACTTAAAAAGAAAACAAAAGGTGACCACGTTCCTGGGGTGTTTAGTGTTTGGGGACGCTGGGCACCCACACTCATCAGAAGATGCCAAGGCTGCCACTGGGTCCTGGGTCCCATCACCATAATGTGACTTCCCCAGAGAAGATTCAGCAGGAGGCAGACCCCATGACTGTGGAGAGTTTGGTATCCCTGACTAGCCTTTCCAGAAGCCTCTGGAATTGGTTTCTAGGGGCCTCTCTGGTGGTGAAACCTCTCAGGTCTGCACCTAATCGTCCACAGAGCTGCTTAGCTCGCTGACGGTGGGGCCCTCAGGGGCAGGGGAAAGCCGCAAAGGAGGCAGCCTCAAGCTTCACCGGGGCTGGAGTGAAGAGGAAGGAACGTCAGGACCCAGGCAGTGGCACCGACTGGTGCGGGAAGAGGGCCGCCTGCATGGAGACCAGCCTGGGGGTGGGGGGGTGGGGGCTGTCTGAGGAGAGCATGGGAGGCTCCATCTGGGCCACCCCCATGTCCCCATCCCCAGGGAGCTGAGCTCTTGGGCGAGCAGGGCGGGAGAAGGGGCACAGGGGAGTTCACAAGGTCCCTCCGGACCCCACCTCCCCTAGCTCCGAGGTCAGGCTACCCAAGCAAACTTCTGGAGCCCCAGTGGCTTCCCAATTGATTCCTCCCTGGGGAGAGGTCTCTCCTGGAGACCCGATGCCCTGGCCTCAGCCCCTCCTGGCTCCACCTCCTGCCTGGACCCCAAGGCCCCTCCCTGCAGCCATGCTGGGCAGAACCTCCTGCCACAAGAAGCCCTAACTCCGAGTCCATCCAACTACACGCCTTCTGGAGGCAAATCAGCAGTGTCTCCTGGGATGGGAACACTGGTGTCTGTGAGGTGGGTGGCACGAGTCGGTAGCTCAAGACCTGAGCAGTGCTGCCTGGGGGCGGTGACACGGCAGCACGTGGGACCCCACACAGCTGAGGACCAGGTTGTGGGTGCTGGCAACTACAACGGGTGCTCTTTCCCGGAGACGCCCGGTCTACACACCTCCCAGAGCAGCGGCCAGCTCTGCCCAGACCTCCCCACCCTGTCCATTCTGGCCTCTGCTTCTCCACCTGCCTCTGCCTGGGTCTTGGCACCGAGACCCAGATGTGGAGGTGTGGCCTGGGCACACCTGGCTACCTGGCTTCCTGGCTTCCCTCCTCCCGGGCATCTGGAAGGCCCAGCCCCGCGGACAGCACGGGGAGCACTGGACCACCTGTGCCCCCAGGACAGGCGCCCCCACACCAACCACAAAGCACCCAGACATGCCACAGAGTGACCAGGGTCCGCTTGGCAGCCGGTGGAGGAACCCGGGCTTCTCTCGTCAGTGCCAAACTCCTGCTCCTCAGCCAGGAAAGTGGTTTTCCCGGTTCCCAGGCCCTGAGGAAAGGAAGGTGGGTGCCGGCCGGTGTTGCAGGTGCAGCTTAAAGCCCCTGCCCAGAAACGTTTCTGTGCTTCCACCCCGAGCTTGTGCCTGGACACAGACTCTTTTCTTCTCGGCCCCCCCTACCCCCCTACCCCCACCAATACCCCAGTCGTTAAGTTCCCCTCCTGCAATCTCCTCGGCGTGTGGCTCCCATCCTACTTAAATCCTGCTCCCTTCTCATGGATTGCTGGCTGGGACAGCTGCCCACTCTCCCTTGGTCTGCTTTATTCATATACTGTTCACAGACATAGTCACCCTACCTTTGAAACCTCACCTGTGAGCTGCCTGCAGGAGACAAAAGGCCAGTCTCCTGCCCAGGTCAGGGCTCCTGAGCACCTGAGTATTCTCCCCCCACACACATGCAGCTCTATATGCATGTATTAGATATCTATACATGCGTCTTACACGTGGTGCACACATACACGCACATTCATGCATGCTCATCAAATTAGAACTGCACAGCATTGGCATAAAACCCAGTTTTGCCTGCCTGTCCCAGATGCCTCTGGAGTTCTTTCCCTTCCTGGCCCAGGTCACCTCCCACCCACAGATGTCTCCTTCTCTCAACTCCTCTGGGTACACCTAGATGTGTCCATGAGCTCTCTAGACAGGCAGATGGGGCCCAAAAGATCTTAGTGACCCTGTTCAGGAGCTGTTTGGGTGGTAGTGGGGAGAGGGGAGGGTCAGGAGGGACTAGAAAGTGAGGTATGGTGGACAGCGAGTGTAGACCTCTCTCTGGATGGGCTACACTGGGGCTGAGAAGAAGGGCAGCCCCACTGGACTCCAGGGGCACTGGACTGTCTCTATGAGAGAAAAGGTAACTTCCCCAGGACTGTGGGGAGGTCCAAGGCCACGTCCAATCCATCAGCAAATCCTGCGGCTCTACCTTCCAGATATATTCAGAATCTGTTCACTTCTTCTCATCCCCTGTCCCACTCTGATCCATGTTCTCTTGTGTGGATAGCTGGAGTCCCCACTTCTGCCTTGGGTCCCCTTGGCCTATTCTCAGTGTGGGAGGCAGAGGGATCCTGCAAGGATGTGAGGCAAATCATGTCACCGCTCTTCAAAACTTCCAGTGGCTTCAACTGCACCCAAAACTCCTTAAAATCTGGCAACTCCTTCCCGTCCCAGCTGTTCCTCCCATCAGGAAGCACATACCTACCTCTTACACCTACACCTGGACAAGGAGGGTGAAGGTGGGGGACTGGTCAGACCTGGATTGTTCCGGGTTGAGAGAATGACGTTCGACTGACCTGAGAGACCGTGGCTGATTAAGGAGCACTGTGTCTGAGCTACTTTCTGCCAGGCAGGGCACTGTTCTAGAAACTGGGGCACTGCAGAGGGGACAAGTCAGGCAGGTGGGGGAGGTGGGTGCAATTTTAAATAAGGTGGCCAGGAAAGCCTCGCTGAGAGGGTGGCATTTGAGAAGTACCTGGAGGAGGTCAGGGAGTGAGCCAGGAGGAAACCTGGGGGAAGAGCGCTCCTGGCCGCAAACAGCCAGTGCAAATGCCCTGGGGCAGAAGCAAAGCCCAGTGTGGCAGGATCAGAGCGAGAAGACGGAGAATGGGAGGGAACGCATCAGAGAGGAAACAGGCCTGCTCACGTGGGGCTTCTGCTCTGAGTGAGTGAGAAGGGAGCCCACTGGAGGGTTTGAGCACAAGAATGACATGACTTATGTTTTAAAGCAGCCCAGGAGTCCATTTGTGGGGACCGAGGAGGCAGACTGACTCTGGGCTTTGCGAGGTGAGGGGGGATCAGACTAAAGTCTGTATCTATAAAGTCCCTTGTACTATACATAAAGAGCTGCAGAGAGAGAGAACACCAGAGCTTTGTTGAGGTTCCCTCGCAAGTGTTCAAGAGTACTGATCAACATTTACATGTGAGGAAACTACCTGCAATTTAGGAAAGGACCACCTGAAGGGATTAAAAGTAACTGTGTGGGACTCAAACAGGACCAGGACTAGCACCTGTCCCTACCTACCAGAATGTGAAACCTCTTAATTTAGGAAGTATTTGGTAGAGTACTCAAGAGTCTTGCCTCAGTGGTGTGGAAAAAGTAATCTTACACTAAAAGATGCTCTGCTTCCACCAAGCAAATCTTAAAAGCAAGACTCAAGAGGATGAAACTATTACCAAGTTACTTAGGAGCACCCCAGAACAAAGCTTAAGATTATGTTGGGGCCTAATGTGTAAAAGTAGCCAGCACACATGGTAAAACACACAATATCTGGCATCCAATCCAAAATTACCAGGCATGCAAAGAATCAGGAAAATCCAACCCTTACTAAGAAAAAGTGATCAATATATAACAGGTCTTCAGGTTAGAAAGGAAAAAAATTCCCTTCATTGGCAGACAACAAAACTGACTATGTAGAAAGTCTGATGGAGTCTACAAAAGAGCTACTAGAACTATTAAGTTTGTTTAGCAGGGTTACAGGATATTTTAGAGGGAACTAACCACCTACCCCCAACACTTAACCAATTGCTCCAACGCTTTTCTTCACTGATCTAAAGCAAGGTCAGTAAACCATAAAATTCTTATTCTAGTGTTTCTAGGTTGTTTGCTCTTAACATGAAAACAAGTTTTCTATTTTGGCAGGATGCAGACCCAGTGGTGATCGTTTTCTGGTGGGAGGGTACATTTTCTGGAGAACAATTTTGTATTGTATACCAAGAGCTTTGAAAGTAAATAGAAAACTAATTATTTAACTCTGTAATTCTACCTCTTGGAATCTGCCTTAAGGAAATAGCCATTCCTGCAAAGACAATACAAGAATGCCATTGAATAATTACCTATAACGGGGAAAAATGGGAACACTTTAAATCTTCAATGATTACATTATAAAGAATCTTTTATGCATTGATTCTCTAACATGCTTTTGAAGAATTTTTAGAAAGAGGAAAAGCCATATATTCAATGAAAAAAAAACAGGGAAAAATCAATGCTAAACTTTTAACAAGTGTACATTATGTACTATTGCTACACATTTGCTATAGTTTCTTATAAAACTAAGAAAATATTCTAAGGTGTTGACAGTAGGTTAAAGCTAAATAGCAGGACATAGTGATTTTATTTTATTTTTTTTTACATTTTCTGAATTGTCTTAATTAGTCTGTACTACTTGAATATCTGAATCCCAGAACGGTTCTCACCAACCTTAAGACCAGGTAAGAAAACCAGGAGGTGCAGGAGCTGAAAGGAAACTCAGATGAGGAATAGCAGCTCAATTTTATTTTCTGCAATAACAAAACATTTAAGCCCCAAAATAAACAAGTGTGCTCCGAATGCACAGTGGGACTCTATAAGAATGAAGTGGTCTCAACTCCAGAAATCCATGCCCTAAGGAAGGGAGCACTGCCTAAGGAGGAACAGAAGATTAGGCCTCAGCTCATTTTTCCCGGCTGAAGCTTAGGTGAAACGGGTGCCGAATGCACCGGATGTTCCGCACCACCAGGGAGAGGTGGGTGAGGAAGGAGTTCATGGAAAGTTGGAGGATGCCAAGGTTGCCCGCAGTCCATCTCCTAAAAGTGAGGGACAAAGAAAATCCAGTTAAAGAACTCTGTCCTAGGCCCAGTGCCCCATGCCCCCTCCATAGGCTTGATACCAAGGTGTCCCCCTGCCTCCATGACCACCTTCCTCGGGCCAAGACGGGTCCCCAGCGCCCACCGCCACCCTCCAACCTGGCCCGTTCCAGAACTGACACAGCCAGGACACTGCCCGTCACGGTGAGCTCCTTCTGAACCATTTTCCCTTGGCGGTGGACATCAGGGATCAGGGACCTGCGCGCCATCTCCGCCTCCCGTGAGTTTTGGAAAGGCACGATGAGGGTGCTGGGGGAGTTTGGGTTAAGGAACCATCCTCCACTAGCTTTGCCTGGGCCCTCAGGCCACCCTGCACCTCAGAGGCCTGCCTTCCCCCCAGGTGGCTCTTCGGGTTGCTCACTGTCAGTCCTGAGGGGGCGCTCTGGCCTGCCTCCTTCCCCTTTCAGACCACGCTCTGCCGCCTGCCTCCCCCCACTCCCTCAGGTGTGCCCCCCTCTATCCATCAGCACCCCCACCCCTGCACCCCTCACCCTCTCCGGACAGGCCAACTGGGCTGCCACACCCTTACCAACCCCTCTCCTTTAAGCCCCTCCAAGATGGCTGCCACCGCAGCCCCGCCACCCAGAGCTAGCCCTGGCCAGTCCCTTGGCTTCTCTGGCTGTCCCAGCCCCTGGGGGCTCTTGGAAAAGGATACAAGGTCAGAGGTCGGCCTCCTAGTCTTCCAGCCATGGGGGCTGCGTCTCCATCAAGCCCTGGGGCAGGTGGTGCCCGTGCGACCTGGGGGGCAACTCCGACTGCAGAGTCCGCTGCTCCCTCGCTGCACAGGTCACAGGGGCTGCCAGGGTCGCCCGGGACAACCTGGCCTTCCGAGTCGCCAAGGAAACTCTGGCAATCAGGGCAGATGGAGCCACTCTTGCCATCAGAGCCGCCCAGGCCATTCTGGCCGTCGGGGCCATCCTTGGCACATCCTTCAGTTTTACCCACTCCACCCGTCATGCAGCTAGCGCATTCGTCTTCGGCCTGCATGGCTGCCTCTCTTCCACCTTCCTGTCCTTTCAGAGAGCTCCCCCAACCCTTTCTTTCTCTCCACCTGCCGCGAATGAACTGAGCTTCCCTCACGACGCTCCGCCCCTTAGCGCACAGTGCAGTATGGGTCCTCAGTGCGCCTGCGCAAACAGGCCCCCTGGGGCGGCCAGAGAGCACGTGAGCGGTTCCCACCAATGGGCCCTGCCCTGCCTGTGGAGAGCCTCAGAGCCCCCAGGAAGCCCCGCCCCTTAGCACGTGACTCCAACCCAGTGTGCCTGCGCAAACAGGCCCCCTGATGAGGCCAGAGGGCTCGTGGCTGGTTCCTGCCAAGGAGGCCCTGCCACAGGCCCTGGAAACCGCTCAGGCTGAGGCTGCTTCAGCAACACGACTCCATCCAACCGCGCCTGGGCAAACAGCCTTCTCGTGAGGCTGCCTGTACGTGATCAGTTCCCCACTTGTCCAACTTGGGTCCCGTGGGGCATGCAGAAACTGAGGTGCCCTTATGAGGCTGCTCAGAGGGCATGTGGCAGGGGCTCGTCGGCCTGGGTCTCCTGGCTCCTGGAGGTTGAACTGGGTGGCTCTCGGGGGCAGCCTGGATGTGGGGGCGGGGTTGGATCAAGTCCCTTCCCGGCAAAGGGGCAAGCGAGTTGTTGCTTTTACAAAACCTTGACAATACAGTGAGATTTCCGCTCATATGTATATAAGAAAAGAGAAAATAGCCCAAATTCTCCCTCTCCTTACCACTCCCCTCCCCCATCTTACTGGTCTGCCCCAGCCAAAGCGTGTGAATTCCTAGATCTCATCTTCATAGACAAGAGCTCCAAGCTGTCCAGTGTGCGAGTTGGCGTGTGGGTGCGCATGTCGCTCTGGGCCCCCGAGCCTGGGATGGAAGGAAAAGTGCCACAATGGGGTCCTCCGGGGAGGGTCTCTGGCCTCCCCCTGTGCCCACAAGTCTGTGGAGTGACAGGACACAGTACTGTGTCCCCGGAGGACGCTCAGGCTTCCCACACCCTGCTCTCTGGGTGGGCTACGATGGCAGGGACCTTAGGTGGGCACCACCCAGGAAGGGGACCCGGGCATGGCTCCCAGCTCCAAGCTGAAGGCGGATGCACCTTGGCAACTGAAGTCATCCATGGAGCAGCTTTAACCCACGTCTGTGTCACGTCACACCCCGAGACTGCTGAGGGGACCCTAGAAAGGCTTCCCCACACCTGACCTGGGCTGGGGGATGGGACTGGGTGAGGGCAGGGGCCTGTGAGACGTCATTGCTGTTCTGTAAAGGCCACTGCAAACAAACATAGCAATAAAATCGTCATTTTCCAAAGCTGGCTCCTCCTCCTCCCGCGGCTTCTCTGGGGTGGGGGTGGTGCCGGAGGTGTGGGTCCAGCCGGTTCTTTCAGCAAGTGCCTCTGCCCAGCACTTTTCTAAAAGCTGGGAATAGAGCGAGGAAGGAAGCCCACAAAAAGCCTTTCCCTGTGGAGCTCACGTACCTGGGGGAGAGGAGCATGCTGGTATGCGAAACAGGAACTGATCAAGCAAGGAAGGGTGGGTGTGAAGTCCTGAGAGCTGAAAGTTTGTAAAGTTTGCCCAAAGAATGCCTCACTGTAAAAGTGACCTGTCAAGAGCTGAAGGGGTTGAAGGAGTGGGACAGGCAGATAGATACCCAAGGAAAAGGCCAATTGGGAGGCTCCAGCAATAACCCAGGAGAAAGTGGGTGATCATTTGGACCAGGGTGGTAGCAGTGGAGGTGATGGGAAATCTTCAGATTTGGGATCTATTTTGAAGGTGGAGCCAAGAGGAGTTGTGGATGGAATAGGATGTGTGATTGAGAGAGGAGTCAAGGATGATGCCATGAGATTTGGCCTGAGTAATAGTGTCCTTGTTTGCTAATGCTGCCAGAATGCAAAACACCGGAAAAGGTGTTTATAAAAGGGAGGTTATTTGGTTATACAGTTACAGTCTTAAGGCCATAAAGTGTCCAAGGTAACGCATCAACAATCAGGTACCTTCACTGGAGGATGGCCAATGGCATCTGGAAAACCTCTGTTAGCTGGGAAGGCATGTGGCTGGCATCTGCTCCAGAGTTCTGGTTTCAAAACGGCTTTCTCCCAGGACATTCCTCTCTAGGCTGCAGCTTATCTCCGAAATATCACTTTCAGTTGCTCTTGGGGCATTTGTCTTCTCTCAGCTGCAGCTGCTCTTCAAAATGTCACTTTCAGTTTCTCTTGGGTCGGTTCTCCTTTCCTAGCTTCTCTGGAGCAAAAGTCTGCTTTCAATGGCCGTCTTCAAACTGTCTCTCATCTGCAGCTAGCAGTGAGCTCCTTCTGTCTGAACTTATATAGTGCTCTATAAACTAATCAAGGGCCATGCCGAATTGGCAGGGCCCCACCTCCATGGAAATTATCCAATGAGAGTTATCACCTACAGGTGGGTGGGTCGCATCTCCATGGAAACAATCAAAGAATTACAATCTAATCAACACTAATACGTCTGCCCACACAAGATTGCATCAAAGATAATGGCATTTTGGGGGACATAATACATTCAAACTGGCACAAATAGGAAGGATGGAGTTACCAGGTACTGAGATGGGGAGATGAGGACAAGGCTTGGAGGGGACTATAAGGAGTAGGCTCTGGGCACGTAATGGAGGAGGTGTCATCCAATTGGAGTTGTCCAGTTGGCAGTTGGATATAGGAATTTGTAGTTCCAGAATGATGTCTGGACTGGAGATAGAACTTTGGAAGTAATCAGCACATTTAGTTTCTATTTAAAGCCACGAGCCTGGATGAGCCACCCAGAGAGACAGTGAATGAGTCTAGGCAGAGAAGGTTATTACTCTATTTACTTTCAAGTTCCTCTTCTTGGAATGCTTTGTCCACTTCTTGTGCTCCCTTCCTGGAGGACACTGCTTCCCCTGCAGTTCTTCCAAGTGGTGGCTGGTCAGTCTCCCATGTCATGTCTTGCTTCCCAAATCTCAGGGCCAGGGGATGACACAGCCATTGTCTTGGCTCCCCATTGCTGTCTCCAGGCCACTCTTCTAACCACTGTAGTGGTTCCTGCCCCCGCCACTGATCCTGCTCTGCTCTCTGCCCCAGAAGACTGACAGTGGGCTACATCACTCAGGAGGCTCCCTTGCTCTGGCTTTGGGTTGGGTTCAGTTAATGGAAGGCACCAGCGGGAGACCAGAGGGTGGGAAGAGAGAGAATCCAGCATGTTTGTTACCCCTGCACCCTCCTCAGTTTGCTGGGGCTCTGAGAGTGGCTGCATTGCTCTGTGATTCTGTGCTCTCACCAGGAGCAAGTAGCACTGCCCGCTCTGCTTGCTCCTTCAGACCCAGGCATTGTTAACATTTTCCCATCATTTTCTTAAATCTATGCCATCAACAAAAACAATAAACTAAGTCCTAGTTTGCAGCATTTGCCAATTTCCATGGTGTAAATATTCCCAACATGACCAATTCCAAGTCACCAATGTGATGTCACTGAACAAAGGGTAAGGAGGAGAGGTGCACTTGCACAACATTGTCTAGTACTTCCAATCAAATAGATAGAGTAAACGGAAAAATCCCAAGAGCATAGACAAGAGTAAAATATAGTAAAATAATTAAAATGTTATCAGTTTTGAGTATTTACCACCTTTTAAAAATTTAAATTATTTAATTGTAAACTTATACAATTAAAATTTTAATAATAGTTGCATTTATCAACTAGCTCACAAAATTTCTGACAATCTAACAATCAGCTCTCATGAGAGCCCGTATTAGCTGGCTCCAGCTAACAAGTGTTTCCTGGCCCCTTTCCCATGCTTACACCTCTGTAGATGGACTTTCATTAAATACTTTCCAGGTACATACTATTAAAAATTTTTTTAAGTTCTTTATTATTATCTAGCTCCCAATTCATATTTACATTTTCCAAACAACTCAAACATATGTTTTTTTAGTTCAATTTTATTGAGATTGTTCACATACCATACAATCATCCAAAATACACAGTCAATTGCCCATCATACAGCTGTGCATCCATTATTCCAGAAAAGAAATAAAAACAAAAAAGAAAACTCAAATCCTCCCATACCCCTAACCACCCCCCCTCGATTATTGACTCATAGTATTGGTATAGTATGCTTGTTACTGTTGATGAAAGCATATTAGAATACTACTAGCTGTAGTACATAATTTGCAATAGGTATATTTTTTCCATATATACCCCTCTATTATTAACTTCTAGTTATAGTGTCATACATTTGTTCTAGTTCATGAAAGAGATTTCTAATATTTGTACAGTTAATCACAGACATTGTCCACCACAAGATTCACTGTTTTATACATTCCCATATTTTAACTTCCAACTTACCTTCTGATGACATACATGTCTCTAAGCTTTCCCTTGCCATCACATTCACACACCATTCAGCACTGTTAGTTATTCTCATAATAACATGCTACCATCACCTCTGTCCATTTCCAAACACTTAAGTTCAACCTAGTTAAACATTCTGTTCATAATAAGCAACCTCTCCCCATTCTTTAGCCTCATTCTATATCCTGGTAACTTATATTTCATGTCTATGATTTACATATTATAATTAGTTCATATCAGTGAGATTACACAATATTTGTCCTTTTGTGTCTGACTTATTTCACTCAATATAGCCCCCTCAAGGTTTCTTCATCAACCCATTTTTTTGTTTGTTTATTATTATTTTGTTTTTTAAGATGATTTTGTTCACCCACCGTACATTCCGTCCTAAGTAAACAATCGATGGTTCCCTGTATAATCACATATTTATGCATTCACCAACATCACCACTATCTATATAAGGACATCTCCATTTCTTCTACAAAGAAGGAGGAAGAGTCAAAGAAGGTAGAGAGACAAAAGAAAAAGAAAGAGAAGGAAAAAATGACAGTTAAAAAGCAACAAAAGGAAAGATAGCATTAAACTAAAGTACAATAAAAGAGCCAGACAACATCACCAATGCCAAGAGTCCCACACCCCTCCCTTATATCCCCCTCTTATAGGCATTCGTCTTTGGTATATTGTCTTTGTTACTTTAAAGGAAGCATAGTGCAATGTTTCTGTTAAAAAACAGAATAGTCTCTAGTTTGCATTGATTGTATTTTTTCCCCAACACAACTCCATTTTTAACACCTTGCAAGGTTGACATTCATTTTTTCTCCCTCATGTAAAAACATATTTGTACATTTTATCACAATTGTTGAGCACTCTAGGTTTCACTGAGTTATACAGTCCCAGTCTTTATCTTTCCTCTTTCCTTCTGGTGTCCCACATGCTCCTAACCTTCCTCTTTCAACCATACTCACAGTCATCTTTGTTCAGTGTACTTATATTGTTCTGCTACCATCACCCAAAATTGGGTTCCAAATCTCTCACTCCTGTCTTTTCCTATCTGTCTACAGTGCTCCCTTTAGTATTTCCTGTAGCACAGGTATCTTGTTCACAAGCTCTCTATTGTCTGTTTCTCAGAGAATATTTTAAACTCTCCCTCATATTTGAAGGACAGTTTTGCCAGATATAGGATTCTTGGTTGGCACTTTTTCTCTTTCAGTATCTTAAATATATCACACCATTTTCTTATTGCCTCCTTGGTTTCTACTGAGGAATCTGCACATAGTCTTCTCAAGCTTCCTTGTATGTGATGGATTGCTTTTCTCTTGCTGCTGTCAGGATTCTCTCTTTGTCTTTGAAGTTTGATAATCTGATTATTAAGTGTCTTGGCACAGGTCTTTTCAGATCTATTCTGTTTGGGGTATGCTGCGCTTCTTGGATCTGTAATTTTGTGTCTTTCATAAGAGATGGGAAATTTTCAGTGATTATTTCCTTTATTACTGCTTCTGCCCATTTTCTCTTCTCTTCTCCTTCTGGGACACCCATGACATGTACATTCATGTGCTTCATGTTGTCATTCAATTCCCTGAGCCATTGCTCATATTTTTCCATTCTTTTCCTATCTGTTCTTTTGTGTGTAGAATTTCAGGTGTCTTGTTATCCATTTCCATTCTTTTCCTATCTGTTCTTTTGTGTGTAGGATTTCAGGTGTCTTGTTATCCATTTCCTGAGAGTTTCCTTCTGCCTCTTGAACTGTGCTGCTGTATGTTTCCATTGTGTTTTTCATCTCTTGTGTTGTGCCTTTCATTTCCATAGATTCTGCCAGTGGTTTTTTCAAACTTTTGATTTCTACCTTATGTTTGCCCAGTGTTTTCTTTATATCCTTCATCTCTTTTCCCATATCTTCCCTGAATTCATTGACTTGGTTTTTGATATGATTTAGGATATTTCTTTGAAAATCTTTAATTGATTGTTTCATTAAAGTGAAACAATATCTCAACTGTATCTTAATTAAGGTGTAAGTTTGTTCCTTTGAATGGGCCATATGTTCATTTGTCCTAATGTAATTTGTAGTTTTCTGTTGTCTAGGCATCTGGTTCCCTTGGTTACCCCAATCAAATTTTCCCAGACCAGACTGGGTTCAGGTCTCAGAGTGGGCTATATTCAGAGTCAAGTTTCCCTGAAGGTGTGTCTTAGAAGATTGACAGACTCTCCTGTGAGGCCTCTAGCCACTGTGCTTTTCCTAACCTGTCCAGCAGGTGGTGCTTGTCAGCCTTCACTCCCCACTGGTGTAAGGAGGCATGGCCCCTTCAATTCTTAGCTTAGTTTGTCTCTGTTTTGACTGTTTCCCCCACATCCTGGGGTCTGAGTTCTGAAGGGTGGGCCAGCCCTACAGCTGGGCCCCAGCTCCTTTCTCCTAGGGAAGATGCACCCCCTAAGGAGTTATCTTCTGCGTTTGATTAGCTCCTTTGTCTCTCTGACTCTGTTAACTCCACCCCTGCCTGGGTCAGAGCACTGTGAACTGAAAATGGCTGAGATTCTCTCCACTGAGCCACTCAGGTTGAGTGAGAGAAAAAGGGAAAGAAAGCCCCCTTTCAGGGCCAGTCCATGCCCCCCCCCCCCCAGTTTCACCGATCAGTCAGATAGAGCACCTGGTCTTCTGGGCTCCCTTTTCTGGGGTACAGGTGTTTTCTGGCTCTCTAAGGTCAGTCTCTAAAAGGCTCTGTATTTTTCCTCCTTTTTTTTTTAACTATTTTTTTTCCTGTCAGCCCCACCTCCTCTCCACTTGGAGCGACCTCAGGGTATTTTGCTGCTTGTTAGGGGTTTGTCTATGTTTGTAGCTTGTATTCAGCAGTCCACATTTGTTAATTTAAACCCCAGTTGGAGCCTGGCTGAGCTATATTTGCTTGCTCCAAGAATGCTGCTTTCTCCCACAGTGAGGTCCTGCAACTCAACCTGCCATGGGGGGAGGGGGCTCCCAGCGCAGGTCCACAATTTTTACTTACAGATTCTATGCTGTGCTCTCAGCCATTCCACCCAACCCAGGTTGGTGTACAATGTATGGACAGTCACGGTTGTCCGCCAGCAATTGTTCCAGATTATTTACTAGTTGTTCCTGGTTGTTTATTAGTTGCTCTAGGGGACTAACTAAATTCCACACCTCTCTATTCCACCATTTTACCCCTCTTCCCCCAAACATATGTTTTTACCTGCTTATTTGAAAAAATCCCTACATGGAGGTATGACACCTCCTACAACTTTCTCTCATTTTTTTTTTTTGCTATTTTCCCCTTGCAATTTAGTTGATATATATTCACATACCATACAATCATCCACAGTGTACAATCAATTTTTCACAATATCATCATGTAGTTGGTGCAGTCATCACCACATCAGCCCTTGAAGATATTCATTACTCAAAAAAAAATTAAAATTAGAATAAAAATAAAAGTAAAAAAGAACACCCAAAACATCCTATACCTCCCCATCCCCAACTATTATTCATTTACTTTTTGTCCCCATTTTTCTACTCATCTGTCCATACACCGGATAAAGGGAGTGTGAGCCACAAGGTTTTCACAATCATACAGTCACACTGTATAAGCTGTATAGTTATACAATCATCTTCAAGAATCAATCCCACTGGGTTGCAGTTCAACAGTTCCAGGTATTTCCTTCTAGCTATTCTAATACACTAAAGATCAAAAAGGGATATCTATATAATGCATAAGAATAATGTCCAGAATGATCTCTCAACTCCATTTGAAATCTCCCAGCCACTTAAACTTTATTTTGTTTAATTTCTTTTCCCCCTTTTGGTCAAGAAGGCTTTCTCAATCCCACAATGCCAGGTCCATGTCCGACATTGCCAGGGAGATTTACACCCCTGTGAGTCATGTCCCATGTAGCAGGGAGGGAAGCAAGTCCACCTGCAGAGGTGGCTTAGAGAGAGAGGCCACATATGAACAACAAAGAGGTTCTCTGGGGGTGACTCTTAGGCATAATTATAAGTAGGCTTAGCCTCTCCTTTGCAGCAACAAGCTTCATAAGGGCAAGCCCCCAGATTGAGGGCTTGGCCTACTAAATTGGTGGTCACCAGTGCTTGCAGGAATATCAGGAATTCCCTAGGTGGGTAAGTTTCATATTTCCACATTTTCTCCACAGTCTCTCAAGTGGTCTTTGCAAATACTTTTTTATTCTCTGCCCCAATTACTATGGGATATATTGGGGCTTCACACTAACCTGTACAAACCAACCAGAGTTTGCTCCCTGTTCAATGTTCCATGTAGTTTTGGTGGTTGAATAAACTGACTATATAAGTTAAATTATATAGTGTGTTACAGAAAATATAGATTTTACACCAAATAAACATCTCTTCCTTTGGTCTCATACAGAATTTGAAGTCTTAAAACACAGTCAATATCATCTGTTACCATTTAATCTGATTTACCTTAGTCTTAATCAAGTCCATTTTGTTCATATCTCTAATTGAAGTCTGAATTCTTTTTCAACTTCTTTAACTTTTGTTGTATTGGGTAATGCTGACATTCATAGCTGCTGAACTCTGGCTTTGAGACTCAGGTGTCACACAGATACCTGAATTTCTAGGAACCGACCAGGTTATACACAAAGAGCTCAGCATCTCAGAATCAGGAATAGATGTAACTGCTGTAAGAGCTTACAATCTAGGAACCTTTATCATAAGCCTTCCCCTGATAAACTATGCTCTCAGATTCAATTCTCAGAGTCTGCATATTATAGTTAGTCCATATTAGTGAGGTGGTATAATGTTTGTCTTTTCATTTCTGGTTTATTTCACTCAACACATTATCCTCAAGTTCCATTCATCTAGTTGCATACCTCACAACTTCATTCCTTCTTGCTGATACTCAGTATCCCATTGTGTGTATACACCACAGTTCACATTTCTGTTCACCCATCAATGTACCCTTAGGCCACCTCCATCCATTGTGAATTGTGAATACTGCAGCCATAAACACCAGTGTGCAAATGTACACTCATGTCCCTGCTCTCAGTTCTTCCAAGTATACACCCAATAGTGGGATTGCAGGATCCTATGGCAATCTCATACTTACCTTCCTGTGGAACCATCACACTGCCCTCCAGATGGACTTCACCATTCTACTTCTCTACCATCAGTGATTAGGTACATCCCTCTTTCCACATTTTCTCCAGCACTTGTATTCTTCTGTTTTATTTTTAAACAGTTTTATTCTCACACTATACATTCCATCCTAAGTAAACAATCAAGGGTTCCCAGTATAATCATATAATCATGCATTCACCACCACAATCTATATGAGAGTATTTACGTATCTTCAACACAGGAAGAGGAAAGGAGAAAAAGGAAAAAGAAAAAAAAAGAAATGATGAATAAAACTAAAAGAAAAAATATAAATACAATACAAATACAATATAATAAAAAGGTCAGACACAACCACCACCACCAAGAATCCCATACCCCTCCCTTATATTCCCCTCTTATAGACATTTAGCATTGGTATATTGCCTTTGTTACAATTAATGGAAGCATATTACAATGTTACTCTTAACTATAGTCTCTAGCTTCCATTGATTGCATTTTCCCACAATACCATCCCATTTTCAACACCTTGCAAAGTTGACATTCATTTGTTCTCCCTCATGTAAAAACATTCTTATATTTGTGCATTTAATCAATATCATTGACTACTCTAGGTTTCACTAAGTTTTACAGTCCCAGTCATTATCTTCTATCTTTTCTTCTTGTGTTATACATGCCCCTAGCCTTCCTCTTTCAACTATAATCACAGTTATCTTTGTTCAGTGTACTTAAAATATTGTGCTACCATCAGGTAGTATTGTGCTATCCATTTCTGGATCTACACAGTCAATCCTGTTGAGCATTCTATACTCCTTCATCAGCAAATGCCTGACCTCTACCCTCTTTCTATCTCCTGATAATCTGTTTTCTCAGCTTTAACTCTCAAAGTTTGCTCATTAATGTTAGTTCATATTAGTGAGACCATAAAGTATTTGTCCTTTTGTTTATGGCTAATTTCACTCAACATAACCTCCTCAAGTTTCATCCACATTGTTTTATGCTCTGTGACTTTATTCTGTCTTACAGCTGCAATATATTCCATCATGTGTATATACCACAGTTCGTTTATTCACTCGTCTGTTGATGGACATTTGGGCTGTTTCCATCTCTTGGCAATCATGAATAATGATGCTATAAACATCTGTTTACAAATGTCCATTGGTGGTGTAGCTTTCAGTCCCTCTGAGTATATACCTAGTAATGGGATTTCTGGACCATATGGCAATTTTATACTTAGCTTCCTGAGGAACCTCCACAGTGCCTTCCAGAGTGGTTGCACCATTCTACATTCCCACCAACAGGGAATAAGCTTTTTAATTTCTCCACATCCTCTCCAGCACCTGTAATTTTGTTTTTTTTTTATAATGACAATTCTAGTAGGTGTGAAATGTTATCTCATTGAGGTTTTGATTTACATTTCCCTAGTAGCCAGTGAAGTTGATCATCTTTTCATATGTTTTTGAGCCATTTGTATTTCCTCTTCAGAAAAGTTTATGTATGTGTTTTTTGCCCATTTTAAAAATTGGGTTGTTTGTCTTTTTGTTGTTGAGTTGTAGGATCTCTTTATACATTCTGGATATTAAACCCTTACCTGATATGCGGTTTCCAAATATTGTCTCCAGTTGCATAGACTGCCTTTTTACTTTTCTGCCAAAGTCCTTTGATGCACAAAAGTGTTCAATTTTGAGGAGATACCACTTGTCTATTTATTCTTTCATTGCTTGTGCTTTGGGTGTAAGGTCTAGGAAACCACCTCTTATCACAAGATCTTTAAGATATTTCCCTACATTTTCTTCTAAAAGTTTTATGGCTTTAGCTGTAATCTTTAGGTCTTTGATCTATTTTGAATTAATGTTTGTATAAGGTGTGAGATCATAGTCCTCTTTCATTCTTTTGGATATGGATATCCAGTTCTCCAAACACCATTTATTGAAGAAGCTGCTCTGTCTCAGTTGTGTTGGGTTGACTGCTTTATCAAAGATCAATTTTCTGTAGATGAGAGGGTCTATTTCTGAACACTCAATTCACTTCCATTGTCAGTATATCTACCTTTACGCGAGTACCATGGTGTTTTGACCACTGTAGTGTTGTAATTGATTTAAAATCAGGAAGTGTGGGACCTCCCACTTCATTTTTCTTTCTCAAGATATTTTTAGCTATTTTGGACCACCTACCCTTATGAATAAATTTGATTATTGGGTTTTCTATTTCTGCAAAATAAGTTGCTGGGATTTTAATTGGTATTGCATTGAATCTATAAATCAGTTTGGTTAGAATTGACATCTTAACTGTATTTAGTTCTCCAATCCATGTACACATTATGTTCTTCCATTTATTTAGGTCTTCCTTGACTTCTTTTAGAAATTTTTTGTAGTTTTCTGTGTATAGGTCTTGTATGTCTTTGGTTAAATTTATTCCTAAATTTTTTATTATTTTGGCTGCTATTGTAAATGGAATTTTTTTCTTAATTTCCTTCTGAGATTGCTCCTTACTAGTGTATAGAAACACTACTAAGTTTTGCACATTGATCTTGTATCTTGCCACTTCACTCTACTCATTTATTAGTTCTAGTAGCTTTATGGTAAATTTTTTCAGATTTTCTACATATAGGATCATGTCATCTGAAAATAGAGTTTCACTTCTTCCTTTGCAATGCCTTTTATTTCTTTTTCTTCCTTAATTGCTCTAGCTAGAACTTCCAGTACAATGTTGAATAACAATGGTGACAGTGGACATCCTTGTCTTGTTCGTAATTTCAGAGGGAAAGATTTCAGTCTTTCCCCATTGATTATGATGTTAGCTGTGGGTTTTTCATATATTCCCTTTATCATGTTGAGGAACTTTCCTTCTATTCCTATCCTTTGAAGTGTTTTCATCAAGAAAGGATGCTGAATTTTGTCAAATGCCTTTTCTACATCAATTGAGATGATTATGTGGGTTTTCCTCTTTGCTTTATTGATGTGGTGTGTTACATTGATTGACTTTCTTGTGGTGAACCAGCCTTGCATACCTGGAATAAATCCCACTTGGTCATGGTGTATAATTCTTTTAATGTGCTGCTAGATGTGATTTGCAAGTATTTTGTTCAGGAGTTTTGCATCTATTTTAATTAAAGAGATTAGTCTATAATTTTCTTTTCTTGTAGTATCTCTGGCCTTGGTATTAGGATGATGTTGGCTTTATAGAATGAGTTAGGTAGCTTTCCCTCCTCTTCAGTTTTTTTGATGAGTTTGAGCAGGATTGGTACTAATTCTTTCTTGAATGCTTGGTAGAATTCACATGTGAAGCCATCTGGTCCTGGACTTTTCTTTTTTGGGAGCTTTTTGATGACTGAATCAATCTCTTTACTTGTGATTGGTTTGTTGAGGTCTTCTATTTCTTCTCATGTCAATGTTTGTTGTTCATGCTTTTCTATGAAGTTGTCCATTTTGTCTAAGTTGTCTAGTTTCTTAGCATACAGTTGATCATAATATCCTTTCATTATCATGGGGCCAATAGTTATATCCCCTTTCCCATTTCTGATTTTATTTATTTGAATCCTCGCTCTCCTTTTTTTGTTAGTGTAGCTAAGGGTCCATTGATTTTATCAATTTTCTCAGAGAACCACTTCTGGTTTTGTTATTCTCTCTATTGTTTTCATGTTTTCAATTTCATTTATTTCTGCTCTAATCTTTGTTGTTTCTTTCCTTCTGTTTGCTTTGGGGTTAGTTTACTGTTCTTTCTCTAGTTCCTCCGGTGAACAGTTAATTCCTCATATTTGTTCTTTCTTCATTTTTAATATAGGCATTTAGGGCAATAAATTTCCCTCTCAGCACCACCTTTGGTGCATCCCATAAGTTTTGATATGTTGTGTTTTCGTTTTCACTTTCCTCAAGATCTTTACTAATTTCTCTTGTAATTTCTTCCTTGACCCACTGGTTGTTTAAGGGTGTGTTGTTTAGCCTTCATGTATTTTTGAATTTTCCAGCCTTCCACCTATTATTGATTTCCAACTTCATTCCATTATGATCCAAGAAAGTTTTTTGCATAATCTCAACATTTTTAGATTTATTGAGACTTGCTTCATGACCCAAAATATGGTCTATCTGGAGAATGATCCATGAGCACTTGAGAAAAATGTGTATCTTGCTGTTGTGGGATGTAGTGTTCTATAAATATCTGTTAAGTCTTATGATTTCTTTTATTTCTTTGGGATCCATAGTAATTATCCTGCTCTTATTTCTGATTCTGTTTATTTGGTCTTCTTTCTTTTTCACTTTGTCAGCCTAGCAAAAAGTCAGTCAATCTTGTTGATCTTCTCAAAGAACCAACTTTTTTTTTATTCTCTCTATTGTTTTTTTGTTCTCCAGCTCATTTATTTCTACTTTAATTTTTGTTGTTTCCTTTCTCCTAGTTGCTTTAGGGTTAGGGTTAGTTTGCTGATCATTCTTTAGCCTCTTCAGTTGTTCAATTAGGTCTTTGGTTTCTTGCTTTTGGATATATGCATTTACAGCTATAAATTTCCCTCTCAGCACTGCCTTTGCCGTATCCCATAGGTTTCGATATGTTGTATTGTCATTTTCATTCATTTTTAGATATTTACCTATTTTTCTTGCAACTTCTTCTGTGACCCACTGGTTGTTTAGGAGTGTGTTGTCTAACCTCCATATATTTGTGGAAAATCTTGTTCTTTGTTTGTTATTGATCTCCAGTTGCATTTCATGATGGTCAGGAAAGTGCTTTGAATAATTTCAATCTTTTTACATTTATTAAGACTTGTCTTGTGCCCCAGGATATGATCTATCCTGAAGAATGTTCCATGGGTGCTAGAGAAGAATGTATATCCTGGTACTTTGGGATCTAACAGTCTTTACATGTCTGTTAACTCTAATTCATTTTCCATAGTGTTTAGCTTCTTGATTTCTTTATTGACCCTCTGTCTAGTTGTTCTATCTATAGAAGAGAATGGTGTATTGAAGTCTCCCACTATTATTGTAGACATGTCTATTGCTCCCTCCAGTTTAACTGATTTTTGTCTCATGCATTGTTGTAGCTCCTTGATTGGGTGCATAAACATGTATAATTGTTATTTCTTATTAGTGCATTATCCCTTTTATTAATATATAGTGTCTTTCTTTGTCTCTTATGACATCCTTGCATTTGAAATCTGTTTTGTTTGATATGAGTATAGCTACCCCAGCTTTCTTTTGATTGCAGTTTGTGTAGAATATTTTTTCCATCTTTTCACATTCAGTCTCTTTGTGTCACAGGGTCTAAGACGAGTCTCTTGTAAACAGCATATCTATGGGTCATATTTTTTAATCCATTCTACCTGTCTGTCTTTTAATCAGAGAGTTTAATCCATTCACCTTCAAAGTTATTACTGTGAATGGAATTCTTGAACCAGCCATCTTATCCTTTGGTTTCTAGTTGTTGGATCTATTTTCCCCTCTCTTTTTTTCCTTTAAGTTACCTTTATTAATAACTCTTTAGTTCTGTGCTCTTCTCCAGACCTCTCTCTCCCCTCTTTTTTTTCTCAGCTGGTAGAGCTCCCTTCAGTATTTCTTACAGAGCAGGTCTCTTGTTAACAAAGTCAGGGAGTCTGATCAAAGGCACCCTGCAGATTGAGCATAGGCCCCGCCTGCTGGTTCTCTGCCTGTCGGTTCCCTGCCTGTCTTGCACCTGGGAGTCTCTGGGGTGTGGGAGGGGCAGCTGATCGCTCGTATGGTGACTCTCCCTTCCCCACTTCCCACCATTGTGCCGCCTCCACCCAGACTTCCATGTTGGGAGAGCAATCACTGCCCACTGGGTTCCCTCATGGGGGCTCCCTGCTGTCTGACTGTGGAGGATCACCCTCCAGCAAACTGTCAAGGTAGGTGCATGGAGTGGAGAGCTTCTGCTCACTCCCTTGCCTGGCAGTGATTTTGCTGCTGCCAGCCTTGGGGGGGGGGGTGCCGTCTGGAGGCAGAACAGACTCACCACATCCAGCCACCTTCTTCCCTGTTTCTTGTCAGTGTCCCCTCCACATACTGTGGGGGACCCTCTATGGCTGGTCACTCCCGAAAACCGTGGTCCCTGGTGTCCTCTTGCCCCTTTCTAGTTAGTTTCACAGAGGAAGAGAAGCCCATTTCCACCTCACCTACTCCGCCATCTTCCTGGAAGTTTATTGATCTGATATTAATATAGCAACTCCACCCTTCTTTACTTGCTCTTTGCCTGTATGTCTTTTTCATTCTCTTGTTTCCAATCTATTGGTATCTTTACATTATAAGTGTAACTCATATAGATAGCATGCAGTTTGGTCTTTCTATACTTCTGACAACTCCTGTTCTTTAATTGAAGAAGTTGGCAAATTCACACTTAATATAATTACTGATAGTTTGGATATAAAGCTAACATTCTACTTTTCATTTCTTTGTTTTTCATTTTTTGTGTTTTTACTTGACTTGAGGCAAAATTTACATGCAAAAATTGAATGCATCTTAAGTATACAGTTCTATGAAATGTGGGAAGGTAAACACAGCCTAAATCAAGATACAGAACATTTCCATAATCCTCAACATTCTCCTTGTGCCTTTTTTGCAGTCAATCCCTTCCTCCACATTCTGCCCCAGACAGCTGATGTTCTGCATTTTTGTCTCTGTATACTAGATTTACTTCTAGAATTTCATACGAATGGAATCATACAGTATGTCCTCCTTTCAGTATACCTTTTTCACTTAGCATAATGATTATGAGATTCATCTGCATTGTGGAGTGGATCAGTAATTCATTCTTTTTATTGCTGAGTGGTATTACATTGTATGGATACATCACAATGTGCTTATCCATTCACCTATTGATGGACATTTAGGTTACTTCCAGATTGGGGTTATTATTAATAATGCTGATATAAAAATTCACACACAAGTCTTTGGGTGGACATATATTTTCAGTTCTCTTGGGTAAATATCCAAAAGTGGGATTGCTGGATCATAATGGTAAGTGCAACTTTATAAGAAATTGCTAAATTAATTTCTGCCAATTAAAACAGCCAATTAAATTCCAATATGCTTTGTACCAATTTACAGTCCCACCAGCAAAGCATGAGGTTTCCAGTTTTGGATTTGTTGTGGTCATATATACAGAAACTTGGAGCAGCCAAATTATTTTAACATTTCTATAACATTTAATTTTATAGTTCATCTGTTTTTTTTTAAAAAATTTTATTTTGAAGTAAATTCAAACTTACAGGAACAGTTGCAAAAACAATACAAACCCCATACACAGAACTCCAGCATACCCCGACCCCCTTCCCCTGATACCCTGATCCACCAACTTTAACATGCTGTCACACCACCATTTCTGTCTTTCCCTGCCTCCCTCCCTCCATCCCTATCATCCATCATCTATTGCTCTGTCCTCTGAACATATGACAGCAACTGCACACATCTTTGAGCAAACAATATAATTCACATATACCTTTCTCATGAACAAGAACATTCTTTTATGCAATCCCATTAAGTGCAGCTAAGAAGTTCAAGAAATTAAACATTGATACAAAACTTACATTCTATATTTCCTTTTTTTTCTTATGTCCCATCTGTGTCCCTTTGAGCCTCCTCTCTTCCATCCTCAGATCCCATCCAGGACCATCCTTGGCATTTAATTGTCATCTATTTAGACTGTCTTTTTTTTTTTTCAATTGTGGAAACATATATACAGCCTAAATCTTCCCATTCCACCCCCTCCCTAGCATTCCATTAGTGGGATTAATCACATTTAGAATGTTGTAATGCTATCACCTTCCCACCAACCATTACTAGAAATTTCCCTTCACCTCAAACAGCAACCCTACACTCATTTCTTAACTCCCCATTGCCCCTTCCCCCACTTCTTGTAACCCATACTCTACTTTTCATCTCTATGGTCATATTCTCTGGTAATTTCTTTGTGTTTACTGTGGGGCTTCAATTTAACCTCTTAAATCCATAACAATCTTGGTTTTCTTTGATACCAACTTAATTTCAATAGGGCACATAAACTATGTTCCTATACTCCTCCATTCCCCCGCCTTTATATAGTTCTTGTCAAAAATTACATATTTTGCATTGAGTCCAAAACCACTGATTTGTCATTAGAGTTTGTGTATTTTATATCATGTAGGAAGTAAATAGTGGAGTTGCAAATCAAAAATTATTCACTTCTATCTGTATTCCATTGTGGTCAGAGAACGTGCTTTGAATATATTCAATTGTTTTTTTTTTTTTTTTTAAATTTATTGAGGCTTGTTTTGTGTTCCAGCATACGGTCCATTCTGGAGAAAGATCCGTGATCACGAGAGAAGAATGTGTGTCCCGGTGGCCTGGGATGTAATGTTCTATATATGTCTGTTAAAATCTCTATATATCTCTCTCCTTTCTTTGTTTCTCTGTCAGTAGGGCTCCCTTTAGTATCTGAAGTAGGGCAGGTCTTTTATTAGCAAAATCTCTCAGTATTTGTTTGTCTGTGAAAAATTTAAGCTCTCCCTCAAATCTGAAGGAGAGTTTTGCTGGATTAAGTATTCTTGGAAATTTTTCTCTCTCAGAATTTTAAATATGTCATGCCACTGCCTTCTTGCCTCCATGGTGGCCGCTGAGTAGTCACTACTTAGTCTTATGTTGTTTCCTTTGTATGTGGTGAATTGCTTTTCTCTTGCTGCTTTCAGAAACTTGCTCCTTCTCTTCAGTATTTTACAGTCTAATCAGAATATGTCTCGGAGTGGGTTTATTTGGATTTATTCTATTTGGAGTTCACTGGGCATTTATGCTTTGTGTATTTATATTGTGTAGAAGGTTTGGGAAGTTTTTCCCAACAATTTCTTTGAATACTCTTTCTAGACCTTTACCCTTCTCTTCCCCTTCTGGGACACCAACAATTCTTAAATTTGGACTTTTTATTTTATCTATCATATCCCTGAGATCCATTTTCATTTTTTTTATTTGTTTCCCCATTCTTTCTTTTGTTCTTTCATTTTCCATTCTGTGGTCCTTGAGGAAGCTGAGTCATTGTTCAACTTCCTCTAATCTTGTATTATGAATATCCAGAGTCTTTTTAATTTGGCCAACAATTTCTTTTATTTCCACAAGATCTTCTATTTTTTTTGTTTACTCTTGCAATTTCTTCTTTATGCTCTTCTAGGGTCTTCTTTATGTCCTTTATATCCTGTGCCATGCTCTTCTTCATGTCCTTTATATCCTGTGCCATGCTCTCATTGTCTGTCTTTAGTTCTTTGATTAATTACACCAAGTACTGTGTCTCTTCTGATCTTTTGATTTGGGTATTTGGGTTTGGGTTCTCCATGTCATCTGGTTTTATCATATGCTTTAAGATTTTCTGTTGTTTTTGGCCTCTTGGCATTTGCTTTACTTGATCTCTAATTTGTCAGAACTACAGCTTGGTGGTGTACACTTTCTCTAACTAACCAGCATATGGCATCTGTGAGTCACCTATTCCCCTCAAGTCAGTTCTCCCCAACTTTGTCTTTGTGGTGTGTGGGGGTCTGGTTCTTGTGGGGTTCAATTGGTGCACTCAATTTGGGTGTGTTCTTGGTGCTGTCCGCCCTGAATGTGGGGCATGTGTCTGAGTGGCTAGGGAGGCAGGGCAGCTTTAATAATCAAACCTTCCAGGTGTTCCCAGAGATTTAAGGCTGTTGCAAGAGCCTAAGCCTTCATTTCAGTCTTGCCACAGATTGTCTCTGCCGCTGACCCACAAGTCCTTGGTATTGGTGCAGGGTCCCTGAGAATTCTGAGTGGGTCCCCCTTCTCAGCTGTGCTCTTCCAGGACTTCTGCTGAGGGAAGGCTATGCCACATCACAAGTGCACACCGGCCCAGCAGTGAAGCCCTGGGCCGCTGGGCTGTGCAGGGGCGTTCCCAGCCTGCTCTAAAGATGGCTGAATGGGACATGTTAATTTCCCCCTTTTCACACAGCTCCACCTTCCCAGCTCTGGGACAATTAGCTGTGGGTGTACTAAAGGCCACTGTCCATGGCTGACATTGTGGCATGTGGGTGGTGCTGCAGGAAACACTCCCCATCACACTGGGTTTCTTGGTGTGGCTCTGGGCTGTGGGTCCGGCCCTGGGTGGGAGTGTCCCCAGGCTGCTGGGGAGATGGCTGCAAGGGGGACGGTTTCTTTCTCCTTTTGGCTCCCCTCTGCTCCCCTGGCCCCGAGACAATCAGCAGTGGGTGTGGGAAGGGCTATCCTCCATGCCAGACACTGAGGCATTGGCCCAGCCTGCTCCTGCTGTGCTTTACTGCGTGGTTCTCCCCATTGTATCTGCAGCTGCTCCCGGGTTTGTTTTTTTTTTTTTAAAGAACTAGTCCATCTCCAAATGCCAACCCACTGTTTCCCCACACCTCAGCACAGCCACCGGACTTTCAGCTGGCTCACTCACTCATTTCAGAATGCAGACTCCTGGTTTCACCAAATGCATGGTCCCTGTGGATTTAGCAGACATTTCTGGCTGGTGCATCGCTGGAACTGGTGTTCTGGGTCACTTTCTGGTTTTTATTTAGTATTTTTTTCGGAGGTGTTTTTTTGCCCTATCTCACCCAGCCGCCATCTTAGGTTCTCCCCTCTAGTTCATCTGTTTTTGAAATGTACAAATCAGCCATAAAATAAGCAAGCACAATTCTATACATAAGAATTTCTGAGAACCAAATTGGTCTTCCTGCCACATTTAGTAACCAATGATGTATACATTGAGATAGATAAAAATAGTTTAAAAGTCAAATAATTTTATCTGATAGCATTGAATTTTATGTGTGCATTTTAGTTTAAATCTGAGTGAAGTATGTGTGAGAAAAATAATAGTTTCATAGCAAAGGATGTGTAAAGAAATAATAACCCACATTATAGCCTTAAAATAGTGAAATAAATAATAATGTTTACATATTCTGCCAAACTACATTTTATTTGTCAGCCTCCAGTCAGAAAAACAGAATCCATTTTATGTGTTTCAACAGAGGGAATTTAACATGGGGAACTATTCACAGAAGAGTAAGGGGAAAATGAGGCAACTCAGAATTAACATCAACATCCCTTATCAAGTCTAGGGCTGGGAGGAGAAGGAAAGGAGGTGGTAGTGCCAGAGTACAGAAGACAGAAGAAGCTAAAATATTAGAGGAAGGGATACCTGAGGACCAAGGAAACTGGGCCCACCATGCCGGAGCTTGAATCATGGGGAGAATTTGCTGACTGGATCTGCAGCCCAGAGGATTTTCTGCCACTGTCAGAAAAGCCATATAAAGCCGCCTTCTTTCTTGCCCTCCATTTTCACATCAGTACCTTGCATTGACCAAAACTAACTCTAAACTAGAGGGCAAAGAAACCTAGAAAATGCAATTCGTGGGGTTCAGTCCCTTGTGATATGAGCAGAGCATGGTAAAAGCAAGGAATAGATCTGAGAACAAACAGGAAAATGATTGGCACACATGTCAAGTACAAAGACGTAAATACAGGTTTGAATAAAGAACTGGGCAGAAAATTTGTACTTCCTTTCATAATCAAAGTCCCATATCCTCATGATTTCTCAGTGGTCTCAAATTATAAATATCCTTTCTAGCTATTAAAAAATTAGCGTAGTATCTAATTTGAAATGGCAAACTTAAATCTGAATTTCCTGAGCTAATTTGTAAATCTAAGTATCATTTTAATCATTTATCATGATTTTTGAGTATAAAAAGCACTAAGATTATTTAGATCTCCCTCTAATTTTCTGTCCCTACTTCTTCCAATGCTCGTAAGTGCCCACATACTCTAAAGTACAGTTGCCTTTTAAGAGGATGTGTTCCCAATGCATTAGTGCTAATATTTCACAAAAAATGGACAAAGTTTTCTAGCACTTAATAGGTAACTTATTTAGTATAGTATAGTGGTAAAAGTTATCTAATAGAGTTTTAGATACATTGAGCAATGCAGAAGTTTTTGCGGGACACTGATTACGCGCTTTAACTTGGCGGGCCTGGGCTGGGGGACCGGATCCACCCCTGGGGAGGGTAGTGGGTACGGGTGAGTGCGCCCTCTACAGCCCCCCGGGCCTGGGAAAGTGAGGCCGGAGGCAGGCCCCATTTCCTCACCCAAAATATACCAAATGTTAGGAGAGGCTTGCCGGAGGGAACCGCCTTTTCCCCACCCCCTTATCTTGCCCGGACACTCCCCGTTGCCAGCGCAACTCCCATCACCACCGGTGCGCATACGTTGTTGCCGGACACCGTTACGGGAGCAACTCCCGCCCCTTTTCAATCAACCTCCGCGCCCTCTCAGAACCAATCCAAGCCTTTAACCCTTACAGCTACCCCGCCCTCTAAACCGCCCGATATAAACTTGTACTCTCCCCTAATAAAGCTCTCTCTCTCTTGGTTTTCATCATCCTAAAAGAAATCGTGTCCCGCCTGTTCCTTTCTCGCCGCCCTCCATACTTGCACGCCTCCCGCCGGGGACCTGGCCAAGTCCCCCCGCCTCGCCCTCGCCTCCGGGAAAGAGCCCCCGCCGCCGGTACCCTCGGAGCAATCCTGGGAGCCTAGGATTTAGCAACCGGCCACCACCCTCCCCCAGACGAATCAACTGCGACCGCAACTGGCGCCCAACATGGGGCACCTGGAATTAAAAGTCCTCTCCACGCAGCGGTCCAGTGAAACCACCCGCTCGCCCGGACGCCTCTCCAGCTCCCCTTCTCCTCGCCTGCAGAGTAAGGGCCGCCTCTCCCTCGCCGCCCCGCGGAGCCGCCCCTCCCATGCCGCTCCGCGCCCGGGCCGCTCTTCCTTTCCCGTGTTAACCTAACTCTTACCCCCGACTACCTTTCGTCTTCTCTTCCTATATCCCCACATTCCTCCTAACACTCTTCCTCCAGTAGCTTTCCCTCTTCCCCTTCATTACTTTGCTGTGGTCCTCTGTGTCTTTGTTTCTTTGTTTCGCGCGGTGTGCCTCTTTGCAACCGCCCCCCCCCCCCCAAACTGCTCTCGCTACTAGAGGCTCCTGCCTTCCATTCTCACCATCTCCTTCGGCCTCGCTGCCACAGTTTACCTCATTTTCTTTACTCAATAATCAACCCCCCTTTTTTCTCTTTTCTCACTCCGCTATGGGTAATCGTCTATCTGCACGCCAAGCACCCCAAGTTCGCGCTCTGGCGGGTCTCCTAGACACACATCGCTGTAAAGTGTCTGTCCGGCAGCTGCAGGTATACTGGGACCTCCTGCTGCCCTTTAACCCATGGCTCACCACTTGCCATCTTTGGGACCCTGTTACTTATGATCGCCTTATTGATCGGGTCACCAACGCCATGGAACATGAGAGCAAACGCTTCCCTCCCGGCTTGCTCCCCACCTTAATAACCGTCCGCTCCTGCCTTCAAGGCTCCCTTCCCCCTGATCGAGGCCCCATTAAATCCAAGGAGGCCCTATCAACCCAGCCTACAGATTCAGACAGCGATACTAATGTAGACCACGATTCGGACACAGAATCCTTAGTCGAGCAAATTAACAACGCGCTCGAAGTCGCCCCCCAAAAACAAAGCAATACTAAGCCTCGCCAAGATGGCGAACTTCCTCCTTCTTCTTCCATCGAGGGGAGGAAGTGCTCCGGCGATGACGTCAGCCCTAAGCTGGGCCGGAAACCGCATGCACTTTACCCCGCCCTTTCACAGGGCGGAGTTAGTCCGCCATCTTATGCCTTGGGCCCCACCCTTTCACAGGGCGGAGCTAGTCCACCATCCTATGCCTTAGCCACTCCCACCGCGCCGCCGTCTTGCGACGCTTGGGGCCTCCCACTTCCGCCTCCCCCTCCGGCGAGCTCCCCCTCGGAGCCGCTACCGGCAGCTGCCGCCGCTCCTCCCACCCTGCCGACTAACAACCCCTGGCTGCCTTCTACACCTCAAGGCAACCCTTGGGGCAACGCTCCCCCTACCCCCACTCCCGCGCCAAGCCCTCTGCAAGCGCGTCCTCCTTTCTCTCGTGCCTTTCACTGCTTTCCTCTTAACCTTACCCCCACACCACAGAAACCGTATGACTGGTATCCCATTGACTCTAATACTATTAAGCAGCTTCGCAGGGCCGTCAAGGAGGACGGGTTGGGTAGCCCATACGCTTCCCAAATACTGCAGGATCTCGGCATGGACTTTTGCATCCCCCAAGACTGGGCCTCGCTTGCCCGTTCCATTCTTAACCCCGGCCAGTTTATTGATTGGCGTGCTCACTTCCAGGCGGAAGCAGCTAAGCAAAGTGAGCAAGACGCAGCCACTGGAGTCTATCATCCCCCCGAAGCCTATTTAGGCACGGGAGCATTTCTAAATGCGTCTGCTTATATTAATGTCCCTGCCACCTTCTGGACTATCCTCAGAGGCATCGCCTTACGCGCGTTTGCCAACTGCTCTGCCCGTCGACCTGACAGCTTTACCAAGCTCCTCCAGGAGCCAAACGAACCTTTCGCCACCTTCGTATCCAGAGTCGAAGAAACCTGCGCTAGAAAAGTTAGCAACCCCCAAGCCCAGCTAGCTCTCACCCGAGAACTCATTCTAGAAGGGGCTAACCCCCCCTGTAAGCAAGCCATTCTCCCCTTGAGGGAAAAAAGTCTAGATGACTGGGTTCTCGCCTGCAGCGCCTTTGACCCAGCTGCCGCGTCCCTAGCCCAGGCTGTCTCTAGCGCTGTCACTGCCGCCTTAGCCGCCACCACCGGTTGTTTTAAGTGCGGGCAGAGCGGTCATTTTGCACGGGAGTGCCCCAATGCAGAAATCAGCCGCCCGCCTTTCATGCAGCGCAATGGGCGCCCCCCTCCCACTCCCTGCCCACGCTGCCAGCGTGGCTATCACTGGGCGCGCGATTGCAAGAGCAGCCCCAGAGATCTTAGCAAGAATAGCTTAAAAAACCTCTGCTATCCTTGGTGCCCTGACGGCAGTCAGCGCCAGGGCACTGAGCAAGCTTTAAACTCCAAGCGGGGCAAGCCTCAGCCCCGCCCCTAAGAGGCAGCGTGCCGGCCGGTTCTAATAAAGCTAATCACTTCACCGGCAGTAAAACGCTTCTCTGGACAGTCCCTATCACCCCAGAAAAGCCTACTCGTAAGTTAAGAATAGAGGGGCAATGGTACACGGGCACGCTCGATTCAGGGGCAGAGGTCTCTTGCATGCCCGCTCAGTATGCCACCATGTGCATGGTTCTCGATGGTCCCTCGGTAGTGGGAGCCACTGGTACCTCCACCTCTCTTCAGGCCATAAGGCCCATTAAGTGGGAGGATGAAGAGGGCCACTCAGGCACCTTCCGCCCGTTATTTCTACACACCATAGACCAAATTTTATGGGGCCGTGACATCCTCGCCGCCTCTGGGGCAGTGCTTACCACGCAGCCCCCCCAATAATGTGCGCCACTGCTCGTTTAACACCTCCAGCGCCCGTTCCTCTGCAGTGGGATACTGAGGAACCTATATGGGTGGAGCAGTGGCCCCTTCCCACGCATAAATTAGTAACACTCCAAGCCCTTGTCCAAGAACAATTGGACGCTGGCCACATAGAGCCTTCTACTAGTCCCTATAATTCGCCAGTGTTTGTTATTCATAAAAAAGCCACAGGAAAATTTAGGCTCCTCAATGATCTGCGGGAAATCAATAAGCATATTCTTCCCATGGGTTCCCCGCAGCCTGGCCTCCCCCATCCGGTAGCCATCCCGGCCCACTATCATGTAGCCACCATTGACATCAAAGACTGTTTCTTTTCCATCCCGCTACATGAGCGAGACCGCCCGCGCTTTGCCTTTACAGTTCCCGTCCCCAATCACGCGGGCGCGGCTAGCAGGTACCAATGGAAAGTCCTCCCTCAAGGGATGCGTAACAGTCCGGCCATCTGCCAAATGTATGTTAATCACGCAGTGGCCCCCCTGCGAAAGCAGGCCATGCTCATCCATTACATGGATGACATCTTGGTGGCCTCTGAGGACGCCGAGGCGCTTCCTCTAATCCTCAAAGACATCACCACTAATTTAGCTGACCTCGGCCTTACGGTTCAGCCCAATAAAGTTCAAATTGTGCCACCATTAGCCTTCTTAGGGTTTAGTATTGATAAAACCATTGCCCCGTCCGCTCCCCAGCTGGACATACCGGATCGGGTCACTATCACTGAGCTTCAACAGCTCTGCGGTCAGATCAATTGGCTCCGCTCTGCGTTACCAATCACCACCGCGCAGCTCCAACCACTCTTTATGCTGCTGAGTGTCCCTGAAGCCCCGCCGCTAGCAATCTCCCGGCGCATTAAGCTCACCCAGGAGGCAAAGGAAGCCATTGCCGCAATTAACAAGGCACTCGCCGCCTGCTGTCTCAACAGGTTCAGCACTAAAGAGGGCAATCTTATAGCACTCATCCTTCCTACGCCCGGCACACCCATGGGCTGCTTGTGGCAGGAAGGCCCTCTACTTTGGGTGCACCCTGCTAAAAGCCGGCTTAGGAAAATTTGCCCCGCAGTGCGGCTCTGGATCAGCCTAGCTTCAGATCTAGTCACCCTGGCTGTTCATGTATTCGGAGAGCCGCCAGAAAAAATTGTTTGGCCCCAATAAAGTCATTAACCCCCTTTTTCCACAGCTCTCCAGCCGCACCTCAGCTTCAACCAGCCGCACCTCAGCTCCAACCAGCCGCACCTCAGCTGCAAACAACGCATCGCCAACCCCACCACCCCAACCTTTTCTGCCCCCCTCTCGTTACTCCTCTCCCCTCCTCAGCCTTATCCAAGTGGCCTTCACCTCAGTAAATTCCTCCAACCCCAATCTTACCTCCTCTTGTTGGCTTTGCCTCTCCACTTCCTCCCCCCTGTATGAGCCAGTTGCCTCCAACCTCTCCTTTTCAGAAAACACAGAGGACAGCCCCTCGGAATGCAATTGGAATACCTCTGCCGTCCCCCTAACCTTTCATTCAGTCTCCTTTACAGGAAAGTGCATCCGCCCTCGCTCAAGTAACTCTCCCAACCTCACAGCTTGTGCCAACTACTCATCTCCCAGCAGCTCTGCCAAATTTCTCATTCCTCATAACTCCTCCCAATGGCTCTGCTCCTCTACAGGGCTTACCCCCTGCCTTAACGTGCAAACCCTCAATACAACTAATGAAACTTGCCTCCTAATTGTCCTCATCCCTAGGGTCCTATACCACAGCGAGGAAGACTTCTTCCTCCGCCTGGAAACAACTGCAGCTTCTGCCCCACTGCAAAAGCGAGAGCCCATCACCGTCCTCACGATTGCCTCCCTCCTAGGTCTTGCAGGCGCTGGCACCGGAATCGCTGCATTAGCCAGTCAAGGCTCCGCCCTAACTCACCTCCGGGCGGCTGTTGACGAGGACATTCGTCACCTACAAGACGCTATTTCTCATCTTAAAAATTCTGTCAATTCCCTCTCTGAGGTCGTGCTCCAAAACCGCCGAGGTCTCGACCTTCTCCTCCTCAAAGAAGGAGGCCTCTGCGCCGCCCTAGGAGAAGAGTGCTGTGTATATGCCAATTCCACAGGTCTCGCCGAGGACAGCCTAAAAAAGGTCCGAGAGGGACTGGAACAACGCAAAAAAGACCGTGAAGCCACCAGCTATTGGTCCCACATCTTTACCCCCCTCCTCCCATACCTCCTCCCTCTCCTCGGCCCCCTACTAATGATTATTCTAGCTCTCACCTTAGGACCCTACATTATCCGCAGAATTGTCCAGCTTGTAAGGAAACAAACGGATGCTATTTTTTCCTCGTTCGTGCAAGTCCAGTACCAACGACTCGCCACCTCTGACGCTCCCTACTCCGAGATGACAACCAACCCTCCGCGACCTCACCGCCACCGGTCAACCCGCCGACCACGAGGCCCTTCTCGATCGCCTGAACATCGCACCAACCTCGAGCTCCAGCTTCTCTGAACCTCCAACTTTAAACCCCCCACCCTCGTCCATCCCGCAAGCAGCAAGGCCCCTGTCGAGCGCCCGGGCGCCACACCAACGCCGAGCTCCAGCCCCGCTGAGCCACCGTCAACCCCTTTTCCCCTCCCCGACCTCCCCCTTCCCTCATCCCTTAGCGGACCTCTCCGGTAAGCTTCTTCCTTTAATTAGAAAAGAAGGGGGAAATGCGGGACACTGATTACACGCTTTAACTTGGCGGGCCTGGGCTGGGGGACCGGATCCACCCCTGGGGAGGGTAGTGGGTACGGGTGAGTGCGCCCTCTACAGCCCCCCGGGCCTGGGAAAGTGAGGCCGGAGGCAGGCCCCATTTCCTCACCCAAAATATACCAATGTTAGGGGAGGCTTGCCGGAGGGAACCGCCTTTTCCCCACCCCCTTATCTTGCCCGGACACTCCCCGTTGCCAGCGCAACTCCCATCACCACCGGTGCGCATACATTGTTGCCGGACACCGTTACGGGAGCAACTCTCGCCCCTTTTCAATCAACCTCCGCGCCCTCTCAGAACCAATCCAAGCCTTTAACCCCTACAGCTACCCCGCCCTCTAACCACCCGATATAAGCTTGTACTCTCCCCTAATAAACTCTCTTCTCTTGGTTTCTTCACCCTAAAAGAACCGTGTCCCGCCTGTTCCTTTCTTGCCGCCCTCCATACTTGCACGCCTCCCGCCGGGGACCTGGCCAAGTCCCCCGCCTCGCCCTCGCCTCCGGGAAAGAGCCCCCGCCGCCGGTACCCTCGGAGCAATCCTGGGAGCCTAGGATTTAGCAACCGGCCGCCACCCTCCCCCAGACGAATCAACTGCGACCGCAGTTTTGTGTTATTAAAATAAAAGTAAATCACTCTAGATAGATGTAGGTAGATGAAGTGATACAGTTAGGTCTAAATGAATGATTGTTATAACAGAAGGGTAGAATTTAAAATCAAGGTAAAGATAACACATCTCTTCTTCTGGCATCATCTCTTGTCTAATCTCACATTCTCTATTCTCTCTACAACATGAAACTTAGTTGCATCATCTATTACTCTCTCCCATCTATTTTCCCTGTCTCCTTCTGTGTGTTTTTCTCTCAGCTCTATGCATGGCATATATCCAGCTGCAGGATATTCACTTATTTTCCTTTGAATTACTTTCTAAATTCTTATCAATACCTAGACTTTCCTGGATATGGCTGATGACTTTGAAAGCTTTGAGGAATAAAAAGAATACAATTGACAAGCTTAACGAGTTTTTATCCCCAATTACAACAGTCTTTAAACATATAGCTTATATGAATATTATGTAAAATTTTCCTCAAACTTGAGTAATGGAAGGGCCTCAATTAGGGAAAAATGATGAAAATTGTTTTTCTGAATCCCTCAGGAGTACAAGCATACCAATATGAGAAATACTGACTTATGAAACTAAATTTTTATGAAAATTTAAATAAATAGCAATTGTGATATCTCACTGCAAAGTCAATTTTGTTTTATAACTAAGGAAGTATTTTTTAAAATGTTATCCTTGACCTGAAAGCAGAACTTAAGAGAATGCAAAGTTATTGTAGAATTCTTGACCCCTAAGAAAAAGTTCCTACAGATTCCACACACTGGCGCTGCCTCTCTCTCTCTCTCTCATCTCATCAGACTAAGGTAATAAGAACATACTCTGTATGTAAAAATAGAAACACTTTATATAAGATCTGGCTTTTCTTAACCTGTTTAAAAAGTAAAATAACAATATTAAAAGCAAAAGAAAAATTATTTTCATGAGAGTTATTAAGTATCTACTAAGAGCTGGGTGTTTTACTTGGCTTTGTGAGTAATGAAAAGAATGATAAGAAATAAGACATGTTGTTGCATTATTATGGGAACAAATAATCCAGAAAAGTTACCTACTGTAGGTGTGAATTGAATTGTATCTTGAATGATATGGATTGGTGGAGTGGAAGGGAGGACAGTGGCAGGGCTTTTAACACTAGGGAGACGTCAATGAACAAAGTTGAACTGGATGCTTATGGTGAATCATTGATTTTCTAATCACGTTCCACTGACTGCCAGCACATTGGATATTATGCAAATGTGTGGTTTGATTTTCATTGTTTGAAACATACTGAACACAACAAAACAGAAATACAAATCCCACACTGATTCAATTGCATAAATTAATTTCAATTCCTTGAAGATCAATAAGCAAATTAATTTGTGCTGCCAGGCTAACTCATTGTTGAGTAGTCCTTTTCTCATCTCTGTCCATATATTTTACCTTTATGTAAATAAGCTATTGATTAGGAAGTTGTAGTTTTGCACATTTAAAAAAATTCAGGCCTGAGAATGGGCACCCATAAAAAATTGCAAATGTAGCAGAAGCATGACATGTTTAATTAAAATATGGAAGGTTCAATATCCAATGCATGGTCTGGTCACGTAGAATATAATAGTCAACAGTATAAAACAAATGAACATGATAATATAAATAATGTTTCCATCACATTACAAATAATTTTTGTTCTGAATCAAAGACACAGCAATTTCACACTTAGGAAGTTAGCAAAGAAAGGTGCAAACATATGTCCACATGAGAATTTCACCAGCATGTTCATAGAAGCATTATTCATAATGGCCCAAAAGTGGGAATAATCCAAATGCTCATCATATTATGCATGAATAAACAAAATGGAATATTATTTGGCAATGAAAAGGAATGAAGTAATGATACATGCTATTACATGGATGAATCTCAAAAACATTATGACAATCAAAAGAAACCTATCACAAATACAACATATTGTATATATTGTCTTTTGTATGATACCATTTTTATGAAATGTCCAGAATAGGCAAATCTATAGAGATAGAAATTAGATTAGTCATTGTGTATGATCAGGGATGGGTAAGGTAGGGAGAAAGAGCAGGGAGGGGAAAATGGGAAGTGACTACTAACGGGTACAGGGTTTCCTTTTGGGACAATGGGCATGTTCTAAAATTAGATTATGTTGATGGCTGCACAACTCTGCAAATATACCAAAACCCATTGAATTGAATGCTTTAAACTGGTGAACTTTATGGTTTGTGAATCATAACTCCATAAAGATGTTAAAAATTATATAATATGCTGATGCATCCTACAGCATGAATGAACCTTGAAGATATACTGTTGAGTGGAATAAGCTAGATACAAAGAAATAAATATTGTATGATCTCACTTATATGAAATAAGCAGTATAAGCGTATTCATGAAGAAAAAAATTAGAATAAAGTTTACCAAGGTCCAAGTGGTAGAGGGGAATGGGGCATTAATGTTTAATTGGCATGGAATTTCTGTTTGGGATGATGAAAAAGTTGGCAATGGATGATCAGGATGGAGGCACAACTTTGCATATGTAATTAATACCACTGAATGTTATATTCAAAAAGGGGAAAAAAGAAAATTTAGGTTGTTTATAAGTTACCACACACAGACACAATGTAAACAGTGTGCTAAAGTTAATAGCATAATTATAATAATATTGTTTCATAAATTGTGGCAGGGGTGCACACCAACACAAAACATTAATGATAGGGAAAACCGAGTGTGAGAGGGGAGGTTTCAGTTTCCTGGCTGTCTAGTAAATACCATGCAATGGATAGGGTTAAACAATGGGAATTTACTGGCTCACAGTTTTGAGGGTAGGAGAAGTCCAAAATCAAGGCACCACAAAGGCCATGCTTTCTCCCAGAAGACTATGGCATTTTGGGGCTGGCAGCTGGCAGCCTTGGTCCTTAGCTTTTCACATGGCGACGTGCATGGCGGCCTCTCCTGGTTTCTCCTTTCTCTTCCGGGTTCCATTGACATCCATCTTCTAGCTGCTCCCTCTGGCTTTCTCTTTCTGTGACCTTCCCTATACGGCCTTCAGTGATAGGATTAAGTCCCATCCTGAGTCACCTGAGCCACACCTTAACCGAAATAACCTCATAAAAAGAGTTCTATTTATAAGAGTTCATACCTACAAGAATGGATTAAGTTTAAGAACATGTTTTTCTGGGGTATGTAGCTCCAAACCACCACAGTTTATGTGGGAACTCTAAGCTTTCTGTGACCTATAGCTGCTCTAATTAAAAAAAAAAATTAAATCATAGATGAATAGTATCAACTATTATGTTATTAGTACCTAATGGAGCCTGATTCAGAAATGAAAATTGTATCACCAATTAATAGAAAAACATTGATTAAGCTCACAGCACTGTGATGGGTTCTGAAGAGGCTGAAAAAAATCTAATGGTGTGGATCTCCTTGAGTTTATCATGCTTGGAGTAGGTTGGGTGTCTTGAATTTTTATATTTAAGTCTCTTATCATTTGATAATTTTTCAGCCATTATTTCTTTAAATATTCTCTTTGTCCCTTTCTCTCTCTCCTCTTTTTCTGGAACTCACCTTATGCATATATTCATATGCTGGATGGTGTCCCAAAGTTCTCTTAGGCTCTTAGGTTCTGTTTGTTTTTCTTCATTCTTTTTTCTTTCGGCTCTTCAGACTGGATAATTTCATTTGAACTATCTTTATGTTTGCTGATTCTTTTTTTCTGCCATCTCAAATCTGCTATTGAACTCTTCTAGGGAAATTTTCATTTTAGCTATTGTAGTTTAAAGCTCCAGAACTTCTGATTGGGTCTTTTTATAATTTCAATCTCTTTGATAATATTCTCTATTTGGTGAGACATTGTTCTTCTGGTTTCCTTTAGTTTTTTTTTTTTTTCTCAAGGTTTCTTTACCTATGTGAGCATATTCAAAAGAGTTGATTTAAAGTCTTTGTTCAGTAAGTCTAATGCCTGGGCTTTCTTAGTGATAATTTCTATTGATTTATTTACTGTGAATGGGCCTTATTTTCTTATTTCTTTGCATACCTGTAATTTTTTCTTTGAAAACTGGGTATTTTGAATATTTTAATAGCTAACTCTGGAAATAAACTCTGGGATTCAACTCTAGAAATCAGATTGCCCCTCCTCCCCAGGATTATTTGTTGTTGCTTGTTGTAGGTTGCTGTTATTTGTGAGTTTTCTAGAAATTTCATGTAAATGCAACCAAACATTATGACCATTAGAGTCTGTATTAATTCACTTACCATAGTACATTTGAGATTCATCATATAATAGTTCATTATTTTTAAAGAGTATAGCCATTGTACGGGTATACCATATTGTATTTATCCATTCATTAGTTGACAGGTATTTGGATTGTTTTCATCATGGGGCTATTATGAGTAATGCTGTTCTCATTTCACTTGCATAGATATTTAGGAGTGAAATTGCTGAGTTAAATGGCAAAAATATGTTTTGGCTTTTTAGTAAACTGCCAAACTTCTTTCCAAATTAGCTGTAAAAATTTCCATTCCCACTGACAATTTATGACATTTCCAGTTTCTCTTCATCTTCACCAACACTTTGCATTGTCATTAAAAAAAAAATCCTAGCCATTCTAGTTGGTGTGTTGTGATTTCTCATTGAGGTTTTAATTACTTAATTTAAATTCTTTGATTGCATTTCCTCAGTGACTAATGTTGTTGAGCATTTTTTCATGTGCTTATTAGCCATTCAGATATCTTCTTTGGTGAAGTACTGGTTCAAATCTTTTTTCCTCTTTATTGGTTTTTAAGTATGTGCTCAAACACCTCAAGACTGTATGAATTCCACCCTCTGTTGACACATTTGACTTTGGATTGGGGAAAATATTCAGAAGAATTCAAGTGATTTTTCAAGCCAACTTTGGTTTTATATTTTGCTTGGAAATCCAGTGTCCCCTGCACAGCCTACCACTCAGCCAGGGATGCATGGAAGGTTATCTGCTACTTGTAGAACACTCTCATTTCCAGGATCTCACCATTAAATTTCTGGTTGGATCAATGTTCAAACCAACTGGGACCATAAGGAGCAGATGATGTTTCTCGAGGTGTCGGGGAAGGGACCCTAGGAACCTGAGACCCCTCTGAGGATGATGGTGAATGGGTGAGCTCTTGGGGGAGGTTCAGGATCTCAGAGGCGGCCACCCTCACAGACGGGACCCAGAGCCCTGAGGAGGGAGAGGTCACTGTCTGCTGGTGGCTGGTCTTTCTGAGGACAGTCATTGGAGTTTGGAGGAGATCAAGATGACGGACCATCTGCCCCTCCTGAAATCACATGGCTCCGCTTGTGTGCAGGGCCTTCATTGGGATGACCCAGGGGAGCAGGGCCAGAGAGGAAGGCACGGCTGCTGCTCCTCCCTGCAGACCTCCCGTCTCCCTCTGGAGACCCCGACCGGAAGCCCCTAACAGGGAGCCAGTTGGTAAAGGCAGAATGGGGCTGGCAGGGGCCCAGTAGGCAGAATGGGGCTGGCAGGGACCTAGTAGGCAGATTGGGACTGGCAGATGCCCAGTCTCTGCATCGTAGGATTTGGGACCGAGAGACTTGTGTATCCTTTACCTGACATCTGTTTCTTCCTAAAGCCCATGTCTTGACAAAGAAAGCAGTAGTAGGCCCATTCGAGACTGTGCCTTCTTTTTGAAATATTGCAAGAACTGAAATAAGTATAACTTCAGCAGCATCCACTTCCAAACATACAAAAGCAAAACCAGAACTTTTTAAAAGATCGCTTCGTTTGCTTATATAATAAAGGAAGGCGTATACCATTTTTAATTAATGGTTTGATAACAGGAAATTTATCTTTTAGAGAAGAGGTTCACTAATTTGTGTATTAGTACTTAGGATGAGCACAATGTCATTCCATGGGTTCCACAAAATTACATTAGATCCTTTCAATCCTACTCAGTTTATGTCATCATTTGCTGACTTTAAATTTTCTCTCTCATGATGTACACATGATAATATTTTGCTATAAGTAGGTATAAAATGAACAAAGTTATATATTTAGGAGTACATGCAGAAAATCATTGTTAAACGTAGGTGTAAGTTCTGAAATACTTGGAGATCTCTGCTTTAAAGAAAACAGATTGCAATACCTTCAACACAACAGGTGTAATCTTACAATACAGAAATGGGGAGGAAGAAGGAAAAACAGGTTACTCCATCATCTCATCCCATTTTCAGAGGGAACTGCCTTCCTCTCCAATGAAACAGCAGTGATTAGAGTCCTTAATATCCAACTAAATACCACACATTTCAAACACACACACACACACACACACAAACTCACATTGGTAGTAGTCACCCACTATTCCTGATACTTCTGTGTTTATTACATCCTTCCAGTCTGTAATTGCTCTTGTTAAAATGTTGCTGCCTCCAGGAAACAATGACATGTTCCAGTTGTCATAGAACCCAGAATGCCATCAAAACATTCACCTCAACAATAGTTTTCTTTGGAAAACAGGAAGTACAAATGCATTCTCAGAGACAGAGCATTGCTCTTCATCCCAGTCACTTATATCCTGCCCAACTTAATGAATAAATGAATGAATGGAGTATTAGAGATGATACCTCAAGTTTTCATGGCACTGGGAGCACAGGAGTGTTTCGCACACACAGAATAATGAAACATGGACATTCAATTTAAATGGTTATCATGAGGACACATGCTTATCATGAGGGCACATACACACACAAGGATAATGATACATGGCCATTCACTGTAAATGCTTATCAGAAAGAAATGCACTTATCATGAGGGCACATGCACACACAGAGGAAAATGATGCATGGTAATTCAACAAAAATGCTAGTCATCAGGCCACAGGCTTATCATGAGGGTAAAGGTACAGAGTGGAATGACACATGGTCATTCAACATAAACATTATCATGAGGGCACATGCTTATCATGAGGTTCAAAGAACAGAGGAGAATGACACATGTTCACTCACTATAAACACTTATCATGAGGGCACATGGATATAAAGAGGGCACATGCACACACTCAGGAGAATGACACAATCATTCACAATAAACACTTATCATGAGGCCACATGTTTATAAAGTGGTCACACGTGCACAAAGAGTAGAGGGACCCATGATCATTCACTGTAAATGCTTATCATGAGGTCAAATGGTTAGAGGGCACATGCACACGCAGGAGGATGAGACACAATCATTTACCAAAAACACTTATCATGTGGCACATGGATATAAAGAAGGCGCGCACACACACACACACACAGGAGAATGACAAATGACCATTCACTATAAATGCTTACCATGAGACCACATGGTTATAAAGAGGGCACATGCACACAGGCAGAAGAATGGTACATGGTAATTCACCGTAAACACTTATCATGATGCCACATGGTTATAAAGAGGGCACATGCACACACACATGAGAATGACACATTAGCATTCATTGTAAACTCTTTTCATGAGGCCATTTGTTTATAAGTAGGGCGCGCACACACACACATACACACACAAACACACACACAGGAGAATGACACACATTCACCATAAATGCTTATCATGGCAGAAGAAGGTTATCAAGAGGGCACACACAAACACAGGAGAATAATACACTGCCATTCACTGTAAACCCTTATCATGAGGACACATGCTTACCATGAGTACACACACACACACACACACACAAAGTGAATCACAAATTCATTCACCGTAAATGCTCTTCATGAGGGCAGAAGCTTATGGGTGCACACACACATAGGAGAGTGACACATGATCTTCCCTGTAAATGCTTATCATGAGGCCACATGTTTATAAACAGGGCACAAGCACACACACTGGAGAATGACACATGATCATTCATCATAAATGCTTATCATGAGTGCACATGCTGATCAAGAGGGCACACACTTATCATGAGGGCACACATGCACATACAACAGAGTCCTACACAGTCATACAATGTCAATGGTTACCATTATGGCACACACACATCCACAGGAGAATGACACACTGTTATTCACCATAAATGCTAATCATGAGGCACACTTATCATTAGTATACATGTTTATCTTGAGGGGACACACTTATCATGAGGGCACATGCACACACAGGAGAACGACACACTGTCTTTCACTGTAAACACTAATCAGGTGGCATATGCTTATCATGAGGGCACATGAAGTTGAAATACACACTGTCATTTACCATAAATGCTTATCATGTGGCACACACACATCATAAGGGCAAAAGTTTACCATGATGGTGCATTCACACACAATAGAATTACACACTTTCATTCCCCATAAATGCCTACACTCAAAGGAATGACACATGGTCATCCATTGTAAATGCTTATTATGAGGGCACATGCACCCACACAAAAGAATGATACACTTTCATTTCCCCTAAAGGCTTATAATGAGAACACATGCATATCCTGAGGGCACACTCACACACACAGTAGAACAACACATGCTCATTCACTGTAGATATTCTTCATGGGGGCACACACTAATCATGAGGGCACCCCCCCACACACAGAAGAATGACACATGGTCATTCACCCTGAAGGCTTATCATGGGGACACATGCACACACATGAGATTTACACACGTTCATTCACTGTAGATATTCTTCATGGGGGCACACACTAATCATGAGGGCACCCCACACACACACAGAAGAATGACACATGGTCATTCACCCTGAAGGCTTATCATGGGGACACATGCACACACATGAGATTTGCACACGTTCATTCACTGTAGATATTCTTCATGGGGGCACACACTAATCATGAGGGCACCCCCCACACACAGAAGAATGACACATGATCATTCACCCTGAAGGCTTATCATGGGGACACATGCACACACATGAGATTTACACATGTTCATTCACTGTAAATGCTTTTCATGAGGGCACACACTTATCATGGGCAGCACACATTCACACTAGAGAATGACACTTGGTCATTCACCAAAAATGCTCATCATGAAGCACATGCTTATCATGAGGGCACACTCAAGAAAAAGTACACACTGCCATTTACGGTAAATGCTTAACATGTGGCACACACTTTCCATGGGCTTAGAAGTTTCTGTACCTCAAAGGAATTTCTCAAAAAGGTAAAGAGGCAGCCAACTCAATGGGAAAAAATTTTTGGAAACCATGTATCTGACAAAAGACTGATATCTTGCATATATAAAGAAATCCTACAACTCAATGACAATAGTACAGACAGCCCAATTATAAAATGGGCAAAAGATATGAAAAGACAGTTCTCTGAAGAGGAAATACAAATGGCCAAGAAACACATGAAAAAATGTTCAGCTTCACTAGCTATTAGAGAGATGCAAATTAAGACCACAATGAGATACCATCTGTTCTAGTTTGCTAATGCTGCAGAATGCAAAACACCAGAGATGGACTGGCTTTTATAAAAAGGGGGTTTATTTGGCTATACAGTTACAGTCTTAAGGCCATAAAGTGTCCAAGGTAACACATCAGTAATCAGGTACCTTCACTGGAGGATGGCAAATGGCGTCCGGAAAACCTCTGTTAGCTGGGAAGGCACGTGGCTGGCATCTGCTCCAAAGTTCTGGTTTCAAAATGGCTTTCTCCCAGGACATTCCTCTCTAGCAAGCTTGCTCTTCTTCAAAACGTCACTCACAGCTGCACTCCGTT